>NC_092120.1:17263869-17281369 GCF_045679555.1 Salvelinus alpinus
GCTTTTCCAACAGTCTTGAGTTCCCACATATGTTGAGCACTTGTTGGATGCTTTTCCTTTACTCTGCGGTCCGACTCATCCCAAACCATCTTAATTTGGTTGAGGTCGGGGGGTTGTGGAGGCCAGGTCATCTGATGCAGGACTCCATCACTCTCCTTCTTGGTCAAATAGCCCTTACACAGCCTGGAGGTGTGTTGGGTCATTGTCCTGTTGAAAACCAAATGATAGTCCCACTAAGCCCAAACCAGAAGGGATGGCGTATTGCTGCAGAATTCTGTGGTAGCCATGCTGGTTAAGTGTGCTTCGAATTTTAAATAAATCACAGACAAAGTCACCAGAAAAGCACCCCGACACCATAACACCTTCTCTTCCATGCTTTACGGTGGGAAATACACATGTGGAGATCATCCGTTCACCCACACCGCGTCTCACAAAGACACGGCAGTTGGAACCAAAAATGTTCAATTTGGACTCCAGAACAAAGGACAAGTTTCCACTGATCTAATGTACATTGCTCGTGTTTCTTGGCCCAAGCAAGTCTCTTCTTCTTATTGGTGTCCTTTAGCAGTGGTTACTTTGCAGAAATTCGATCATGAAGGCCTGATTCACAGTCTCCTCTGAACAGTTGATGTTGAGATGTGTCTGTTACTTGAACTCTGTGAAGCATTTATTTGGGCTGCAATTTCTGAGGCTGGAAACTGATGAACTTATCCTCTGCAGCAGAGGTTACTCTGGGTCTTCCATTTCTGTGGCGGTCCTCATGAGAGCCAGGTATCATAGCGCTTGATGGTTTTTGTGACTGCACTTGAAGAAACGTTCAAAGTTTTAGAAATGTTCCGTATTGACTGACCTTTATGTCTTAAAGTAATGATGGACTGTCATTTCTCTTTGCTTATTTGAGCTATTCTTGCCATTATATGGACTTGGTATTTTACCAAACAGGGCTATCTTCTACCTTGTCACAACACAACTGAATAGCTCAAACGCATTAAGAAGGAAAGTAATTCCACAAATTAACTTTTAAGAAGGCACACCTGTTAATTGAAATGCATTCCAGGTGACTACTTCATGAAGCTGGTTAAGAGAATGCCAAGAGTGTGCAAAGCTGTCATCAAGGCAAAGGGTGGCTATTTGAACAATCTCAAATATAACACATATTTTGATTTGTTTAACACTTTTTTGGTTTAAGACGTGATTCCATATGTGTTATTTCATAGTGTTGATGTCTTCACTATTAATCTACAATGTAGAAAATAGTACAAATAAAGAAAAACCCTTGAATGAGTAGCTATTCTAAAACTTTTGACCGGCAGTGTATGCCATTGACTTATGCTTTGTTAATGTCAGTTTTACCTTGTAACTTAAGCGTTATGCCTTGTATGTGATTTCATTCATTTTACAATTTAATTAAATAAACTTGCATTTAGAATTCCGTTCTCATGACCACACCTTGATCTTAGACAGCTAAACACATAATACTTTGCACATGGTTTTACTATAACGTGAAATGGAATCAGATGACGATAATTCATTTAATGGACTAATTGCTTAGTCTTATTACGAGTCGCTTAATAAGGGGTATATAATGTGAGGGGTATATAATATGCATATATGATAATAATTACCCCACTACAGTAAATGGTGGCCCCTAGCGATATATCATTGGGAACTCGTGGATTATATTGAGAACTTTAGAGGTAAAGTAAATTGTGACTTCTGACTTATTGTATCTTGCGGATGATTTGGAATATTATTGCTATTTGCTATTTTCTAGCTATTTGCATTTTGGAACTGTCGTTATGGGCATGTAAGTCTAATGCAGAGGATTGTTGTATCCTTCAGCGTTGCACCTGCCAGGCGTAGGAAGTTCTCATTATTTATTCCATTAGATTCCCCGATGTATAATGAACACGTAGCCTACGCAATGGATAAGATGCAAGCTACAGACCTTTTTGGGTTAAGAAAATTGCCTATTCATAATTTGGCTCAAAAGCTGATCAAGAAAGATAGAATGGTCTTAACATCATTTCGACAAGCAACTCAATAATTGATTACTGGCAAACAATTGGGCACAAAAAGGAGGTGGATAAAAAACAAATTCTAGAGGTTAGTGTGCATTTGCTTTGAAAACACCAAAACAGGGATTTGAAGGGAAATATATGAATTTTCTTCTCTGATGAGGGGGGGGGGGGGTTCAACTCAGTATTAGGAAGGTGTTCCTAATGTTTGATATACTCAGTGTGTGTTCCGTGTCTTGCAGTGGCCACGTTAAATGTTACTGTTCTGCTTTTTGTTGTCACACACAATGCTGGACAAAATGGCTTTTGTGGTTGTGCAAAGGATCTGATTAATGTTGATGTGGCGCATATGGTGAACTCTTCCTGTTGACCACACCTACCTCTATGGATGTGTTCAAGCGGGGGCTCAGATTGGGTTTACAGACTACTTCGTTATTCATATTTGATTTGAGCAAGCAGTGGGTGAGCTTTGGATCTCACTCCCAAGTTTTATTTAGAATTTTGACATCATCCTCATCTGATAGAAGGTGACTTGCTAAAGAAAGCATTGTTTTTATATTACTATTTGATTTTGTCAGGTTTAAAACTCATTTTGTTACATACGTCAGCTCTGTCTCCACAAACAGAACAGTGACTTAATCACATAAAGTTGAATCCATGTTTTAAAGAGGCAGTCAAGTCTTCCTGTTTGGTTTATAAAAACATTTCAACACATTTACTTTGTACACCCTCTGCTGGTTTAGAAACCAGTTTGAAGTTGCAATTGTTTTTGTGACCTGTCGGTGGCAAACACGGACATAGATATTTTCGTAATCAAATACTATAATTTTTTTTTAATTATAATGTTGATTGATGCTAATAGTCTGCCTCAGTGGATGAGTTATAATACCCATAAAACCTTTTTTCACCATTCATTTTTGACTACAAATTCCAGAATGACTACAAATTCCAGAATGACTAGTACACATTCACTTCCAAAACATTTGTTCTAGACTACCAGCATGTAAGATAAACCGGCACAATAATACAGGATACCCTTACAAAATGTCACTGCCGTTGAAATGCAGTCAAAATGCAGTACAATAAAATTATGGTTGTTCAATTAATGATATTGTATTTTAGGCGTGTGGTTTAAGGTTTAGGTTAAAGGTTAGGGTTAAGGTTAGGTTTAGGGGTTATAAGGTTAGGGTTAGGGTTAGGGTTAGGGGTTTGGGGTTAGGGTTAGGGTTAAGGGTTAGAGGTTAGGGAAAATAGGATTGTGAATGGGAATATATTTTTACTCCACAAAAAGTCCTGAAAATTCAGGTTAAAAAGCTGTGTGCACGTGTGTGTGTTTCTAGATGTGTATCTCTGTATTTGTGATCTCACAGCCTTACACACATTTGCCTCAGGTTCTGCAGGAGACGCGCTGTACCTGAAATTAGTCTCTGTGGGAAGTAAAGAAGCGATAAGGTGACTTTTTTTTAACATGCAACTCAATGCAGGGAAGTGAAATGTGTGTCACATCAAGAGCATGTGTCATTGAGAGGAGACATTAATTGCCTTATCTCCGTGGCAGGACGCTGCCAGGGCGGCAGCAGGGCTGGGAAGGCCTTCAGGTGATTTTCACCGACCGCCGTGCAAATGAGATGCAGTGAAGACTTCGGTACCTCCTTCCTGAAGATAATTGACCCTGAGGTCCGAGAGCCAGCACTACCCCCTCACGCCACCCCTCCTGTCTCCCTCACACCCCCCTCCTGTCTCCCTCACCCCCCTCCTGTCTCCCTTTTTCCACATTCTGTTACGTTACAGCCTTATTCCAAAAATGTATAAATTAATTGTTTTCCTCATCAATCTGCACACAATACCCCATAATGACGAAGTGAAAACAGTTTTTTTTTATATGTTTGCAAATATATTAATTAAAAACAGAAATACCTTATTTACATAAGTATTCCGACCCTTTGCTATGAGACTTGAAATTGAGCTCAGGTGCATCCTGTTTCCATTTATCATACTTGAGATGTTTCGACAACTTGATTGGAGTCCAACTGTGATAAATTCAATTGATTGGACATGATTTGGAAAGGCACACACCTGTCTATTTAAGGTCACACAGTTGAACAGTGCATGTCAGTGCATGTCAGATCAAAAACCAAGCAATGAGGTCGAACATCTCTGGAGAGACCTGAAAATAGCTGTGCAGCGACGCTCCCCATCCAACCTGACAGAGCTTGAGAGGATCTGCAGAGAAGAATGGGAGAAACTCCCCAAATACAGGTGTGCCAAGCTTGTAGCGTCATACCCAAGAAGACTCAAGGCTATAATCGCTGCCAAAGGTGCTTCAACAAAGTGCCTAGTAAAGGGTCTGAATACTTATGTAAATGTGATATTTCAGTTGTTGTTTTTTTACACATTGGCAAAAATGTCAAAAAATCTGTTTTTGCTTCGTCATTATGGGGTATTGTGTGTAGATTGATAAAGGGAAAAAAACGATTTAATCAATTTTAGAATAAGGCTGTAGAGTAACAAAATGTGGAAAGATTCAAGGGGTCTGAATACTTTCCGAATGCGCTGTAGACTGACCAGGTGAATCCAGGTGAAGCTATGATCCCTTATGAATGTCACTGGTTAAATCAACTTCAATCAGTGTAGATGAAGGGGAGGAGACAGGTTAAAGAACAATTTTTAATCCTTGAGACAATTGAGACATGGATTGTGTATGTGTGCCATTCAGAGGGTGAACGGGTAAGAGAAAAGATTTAAGTGCCTTTGAACCGGGTACGGTAATGGTGCCAGGCGCACCGGTTTGTGTCAAGAACTGCAACGCTGCTGGGCTTTTCATGCTCAACAGTTTCCCGTGTGTATCAAGAATGGTCCACAGCCAAAAGGATATCCAGCCAACTTGACATAACTGTGGGAAGCATTGGAGTCCACGATGGCCAGCATCCCCGTGGAACACTTTCAGCACCTTGTAGAGTCTGTCCCGACGAATTGAGGCTGTCCTGAGGGCAATGTTAAGACAGTGTTCCTATTGTTTGGTATAGTCCGTGTATAATGTAATGTTATACCAGCAAAAGCTTTTACACAACGCAACTTACAGTCATTCGTTCAGAAATGTTTTATGTGTAGGTGGCCGTGGGAATCAAACCCACTATCCTGGCGTTGCAAGAGCCATGCTCTACCAACTGAGCCACAGGACTTGGCTGGGTGCTATACAGTAGATATGAGTAGACGTGCATATGTTAATCTCCATCTTTTCCACCAAATGTATTCTCGTATGTTTGGCGCGTGTCTGAGTTGACGTCGATTTGTTGATAGCCTATGTGTTTTTCGCTTATATCTGTGTGTCTGCACCCATCTCCACTTCAGCCCGTTACTGACATCAACCAGGAAGGCCCCCTCCCACCGAAAGGCCAGTAGTCATAGAGGAGGGTGAGCGCTTAGTGTGTTTCATGCTTGATTCTGTGTCAATTAGTTGACTGCTACCTTCCCCCCAGCGAAACGCGTGGGGAGAAACAGAAGCCCAGAGAAATCCTCTGGCTTTGACAGGCGCGCTGTTCAATCATTTATGCCTTGGCCCGAGGCCACAAATCAGTGTCAACAAACATCCCATAGAAATCACATCAAGCCTCTGCTGTTCTTTCATTTTTTCTCTCTGCTGCCTCTGCCTCCTCTCACTCCTTCGCTCAGCTGTCACTCACCCGCTTTCCCTCCTCTCTCTTTCCCTCTCGACAGAGAGAGAGGTTTGCATCCTCCCTCCTCGTCCCTTCTCGCCCTGTGGAGGTTAGTTCTCTGTTGCGGGGTTGGTTTCATTTCCTTCTCTGAGCCTGTGTTTGTGCTTCTCTCAGGACTTGGCTGAGCACGTGTTGATTTGTTAAGCTGTGTGTCCTCTTTTTGGGTCTCACAGCCACATTGTATTTGGGACTCAAAAGGAGCATGAACTCAGATCAAGATAACTAATAACTGCAACACTCTGGTTTTATGTTGATTTCTGTTACACAGGAAAATAATAACAGACATACCGTGGCTATGTACTTTACTGAGACCTTGTGACCCTTCTCTCTCACTTCAGGCGTTAATGAACTTTTGAACCACACATAAGCCCTCATAAAGCGTTGGGGTTTTAATGGAGGGTCAAGTTTAAAAGGATCTCTCAACATGTAGATAGGCATAAGGCTTTTGATCCTATGGATATGGAGAGTGGGGGGTGTGATTTAGCATACTTGGTGCAATGGCAGACTGCAGTCAATTTTTCCACAATCCAATACACACTCATACAGTGTAGTGTATTTACTGACAAACACTCAACATCTCACTCACAGAGCAATTCAAAACTTTGAGCGATGTCTGGCTCTGGGGAGAAGGAGGGGAGAATCCTGGAGTGAGTCTCAGTCTCCCCCCTTCTCCTCAGCCTCTCTTCTATCCTCACCCCCCCCCCCCCCCTCTCATCTGCCTCCCCCTTCTACTCATTCCCCTCCTTCTCCCCCTCTTACGTTGGCCCACTGGAACTCTGAGAAATATGCTGATGGGGGATATTTTGCAAGTAAGGTGGACAGAGGCCAACACTGGGTTTTTACTGTGTTCCTGTGCTTAGGGCTAGAAACACAGATAGAGAATCAGATAGGGTACAGGGATAGGAACATCTTCCACTATCTTCCCCTCTCCGTATCCCTCAAGCATTCGATTCAGGAGAAAGTCAACTCAGCTGGCTATGGATGTGATGTGAGTAATAAATACATCTATTGAGTTAATTGACAGCCTAAATGGATCCATCCCTTTTCTCACTGAAGATGGATGGTGGGATGGTATCCTCTACAGGTTTGGGGTTCAAGAGAGACTTTGCCTCCTCTCTGTTTTGTGTTGCAGTTTGTTTACCCGTTGGTAGTCAGATTTAGCATGTAGTGCTGATGAAAGGTAGCACATCTTCATCTAGAACCTGGATGAACATTTTTCCAACTGAACACAATGCTTCCAAACTCGACCTGACGTGCAAAATCTCAAAGGACTCGAGTTCAACTACACTTTCATAATGTTGAAAGAGGATTTATTGAGGATACTGATGGTCTGGTATTCTTTGAACAAGGCCCACTGGATACACTCTCCCACTCAGCATTGCATTAGCCACCCACACAGAGCCCGTGACCTAGCTGCTATACCGACCTGCAATGTGAACCATTGTCCGACCTCACTCGATGAGAGAAAGAGAGCTTCAAAAGGGCAGAAGCGACAGAGGCTGGGGAAGGTTGTCCTCTCGCATTGTGCGCATAACACAAAAGGCGTTTCCATGGCATTTCCTCTGCCTACGTGCTCTCCCGCTAGCTAGTTAGGAATAGCATAGCAATAGGCTTTATGCTGGCTAGCAATAGGCTATGTTGTATGCTAGCTATCTAGTTAGCTATTCCTGGAGGTTTCAGTCTTCTCCCGCAGCTCAGGTTCTTTCCAAAACAGTCCGACCAAAACACCACCAACAAATCCACAGGACAATACCAAGCCCCCTCACCATCAGGCCCATGACTAAGCTAAATTAAAATTTAAAGAGAATTACAGACCGCCTCAAGTCAAACTCAGAAACGAGGTAATTAATTGATTGAGCGGGGAGTTCCTCGGAGAGACCAGGCAGGAAGAAGTGTTGTTTATCTCTGATGTTATTAAGGCCTATCCAGTATCTGATCGCTAGGAGCATATGGACCCATGTCAAATATCTAGAGATATACCGTATACAACGTTACATTATTAATTTGTATGTCATGCAGGGATTTTCTATCTATGGAATCTGTAGTGTGTTCACTCTGGGGAAATTATATTGGTGAAGGTTTTTTAGTGCAATTAATACATATGTTTTGCCTGTGGATTCTTTGAACTAGCACAGTTGGTTGGAGAGGATGGAGGTTATCCACATATTTACATAACAAGCATTTAGGCTTCCATTGTTGATTAAAGGATATCCACTTGGCAGTAGACAATAGAATAGGCTATGTTCTACATAAGTTGTCCCTATTCGTGTATCAACTCTTGGAAGCACGATAAAGTGTCCTCTGAGTGTGAATTGTTATTCAGTGTTTAGACGTATCACTGTTGGAAACCAATGGAACAGACAATGATTCTGCATTTGGAAGATTGTCCATTCCCTCGTCTAACGGCGTTCCAAGTGGTCTCGTATTGGGAGCAGACCGGAATACCAGCGTTAAGATTGGAGCTATCAGGACCTTGGACAGGGACATCCAACTTACTGGGAATTCCTTTCCGTTCTCTGGGTTAAAAAGAAAGAGAATGCCTCCGGGCCACCGTATACATGTCCTAATGTTGTTTACATTGTACTGTCGGACCTAATGTTTTCCATATTGCTCACTTACCAATATGTCATGACATTTTAGGGGGTAAACATTTGCATAGCACTATCTGAATTCTCACTTCCATACAGTTCAGATAAACTCACCATCGATTCTTTTCAAAGTCCTTGAAAATAAAAGTGGGAAAAAAGTATTGCTTCCTTTGTCAAACCGTCTGTGATGAGGCACGTTCAAGTGTTTGCCACGTTTTCCTCAAGTTTCGGAGACGCGTGTCATGAACGAACACGGTGCGGTGGCGGCGGTGCATTCTGATGCCAGCTGGCAAGCAAACAAGTCCCCTAGACAACCACAGGGCCAGCTGGAAGCCTGCCACACGCATTTAACATGCTCCTCACCATGTTCAATGTAATGCAAAACTTTATCAGCCCCAACCCTCCACTGTTACAACACAGCACTAATGATGTGGGTCATGAATAAATGCATCGCTGGACTGTGTTTATTTACTCTGAAGATGTTATATATTCAAGTGATGGTACGCCAAAGATGAAACAGTATCTCTCTCGCTTTAAGAGACATTTGAAAACTTCATTAAGATTAGCCCAGTCCACTTTTTTAAGATGACTTGATTTGATCAATAAAAAAATGTAAGACTCATCGACATTTTCCCATCAGTTGACTTAAGCCCAAGGGAACATAACTGGTTAAATATATTGCCCTACGGCAGCTTCATTAACCGGTTTAAACTGTTTTTACAAACAGTATTTACACACAATTTGACAGAGGAACACACTGTACGTAGTCCATAGTACGTTCAGCTGTCACACATTTTGTGCTATTTGTACTTCGGTCTACCTGAAATACTTCACATTCCTTTAACACACCACACCAGGTGTACTCCAGCAAGATACTTTCTGTATGAAGCGAGCACAATGCTAATTGCACGTACATGTATGATGCTAACGGGTTGTGTGCTTTTCTTCTTCTCTCCAGACGACACCTATCATCAAGTCATTTATCTTACGAGGTTGCTGGCACGGAATATTGAGTTCCTTTTATCAACTGCCAGACCATTTCAGCTGCAAGGAATTATTGGCTACAAGTTTGTTGAGACACAAGGACAAAGAATCCAGTTCCCATAGATTCTGTATTTGTATTTGCAAATAATGAAAATGATTAGCGGTTGAAAAAGTTAACGTGTGACACCATGTGAAGTCATCAATAGTCACTTGATAGATTGACATTGTTAGATTACTTTAGGGAGGCATGTGGGCTCAACAAATTGCTTTTATTATTTCACGTTGCATAATATCAGAAACACTAGTCTAAATCATGTGAATTAATTGTTGGCCTTACATGTACCAGTTTCCATCTAAAGAGCCTGGTGCAAATTAGAAATAAAGTGTAACATTAGGACGATGGTTTTGATATGTCAATCAATCAAACCAGTACTTTAGTATTTACGCAGTAGCACATAAACAATTTTGGCAGAAAAATGGTTTGCGATACTGTAAAAGCTCTTGATGATTGACTCACTCCGCTCACATCCTCTCGTTTTCAGTGAGACTTCTTCGCATTCATTTTGAAACCAACATCTCATAAACATTGCTATGGTCAGTTTCGCAGAATCCAGCCCAATTTACTATATTTATACTAAAATAGCTGCCTTTAGTTGAGTCAACCATTATGTGGCTTCTGTATCAGTAACTGTTGTTCCTTAGGGTTGTCTGGTGTATCCTAGTGGTCACATCAACATAAGCAGGTCTGGCTTCCTCCTGGGCGTTCGACCACGCCGGCTGTAGTGGAACATAGAGGAGGGGGTGGAAGGGCTTCACCCTTCTCCTGCAGATGGCTCACAAGGCAGCCTTTCAATTACAGCCCAGAGTGCATCCGGATGGCACCCTATACTCTATATAGTGCACTACCTTTGACCAGAGCCCTATGGACCCTGGTCAAAACTAGTGCACTGCATAGGGAATAGGGTGCCATTTGGGACTCAGCCTAGATATCCATGGCTGATTGGAATGTGGCGTCAGCCAGCACAAAAGGCTCTGCTTGGCCCCTCGCCAAGCCCCCGTCACTCACTCGCTGGGCAGGCGCTGGAAGCCACCCAAGGTTACTCCGTCAATGGGCTCGACGACTTCTAACTAAGTCCCTCGTCCGCCCTCAACAACCCTCCCTCTCTCTCACTCCTCTATCTCACCCTCTCTCTCAATCTTACTCCTTCTGCCTTACTCACCCTCGCCAACCAGTACAAGTTGATGCATCTGTTAGGTGAACTTGACCTAACAGATGCATCCCTCTTATTGTTTCACTCGTCAGTTTCCATCTCCTTTGTTTTATGTAATACAATGTTCGGGGCAAATCCTAACTTCCACATAAATTGATTTTTCACTTAGTCTCCCATTGGCATCAATGCGTGACTATTTGAAACATTTGACTTAAGTGGAAGTTAGGATTCACCGTTCAGTATGGCAACACTTTCTGGCTAGGTTACACTGTTATTGGCTTAGGGAAGTAAACTGTAGTCTGCTAGGTTTGGGGTTTATGTGTGACTGCCTACAGCGAAGTTTAACGTTCCCTTCCTCTTCCTAATCCCATTTCCTTAAAACCCTAGGTGTCCCTGCATCCTGCCTGGGGAATCCCATCATGTGTTCCTACCAGATTATAGGTTATCATCTTACAAACTAGTCATCCCATTCCCTCCACCAAATATACAGTACCAAGCCTGCAACATAAGTGTTTTGGAAATCAGAAATTATCCACAGCTCTGGTACTTTGGTGTTGTGAGTGGCAAATATTTATACGGTAGAGATACGGTATGTTGTTATTGTGGTGCGGTCTGAATATCGATCACTATGTTGTAGCAAAGTTTTCTGAATTCCTATGATTAGTGGTATCAGGTGTGTAGTTTTAGGGCAACATCTAAAAAGGTCACTCCCTGCCCTAGAACTACACACCTGATACCACTAATCATAGGTTTGATTATGAGTTGATTAGTGGAATCAGGTGTGTAGTTCCCCAGGACCAGGATGAAGAAACAATGTTGTATCCTGTGACTCTCAACACCTACTTTTATTAAAAGTGTTCATTTGAATCCTTCAGCTTTCCAGTGACGAAGAATGAGTCTTCATTTTACGTCAAACAATCCCATTTTAAGCTTTCAGGAAGCATCTAGTACATTAAGGCACCACTGGGCTGGTTTGAGAATGTTCCCTGAGGCTATTCAGGTGAATATGACAACTCACCGTCCTGCTGTCAACTGTTACCTTTTCCCCTGCCAATAGTGCCATGTCCCGCCAATTGTATCATATCTCCTTTGTTAAAAAACATACCCTACTCTCTTTATTCTCATCCCCCTCCCACCCACCCCCTCCCCTACCCAAGAAGAGTTTTGGGAAGCCCCCCTTTCCCCCTCACACCCCCCATGCATCCCGCAGGAATCAGGAGAGATTCGAAATTAGGAAGGGGGATTAAGTCCTACTCCGTAACCCCCCCCCCCGCCCCATAATCCACCAAAACAATGCTTTCTAACGTAGAGCGAGAGGTCGGGAGGCGTGGGTAAATACTCTCTGTCGGTTACCCCTTATGGGTGCTTTCCCTCGGAAAAGACGCACATACAGGCAGCTCGTTTAGTTTCCAGTACGACCCCCTTTTTCATAATCCTCTATAGTATAGCGTAATGAGGTAACAGGGGAGATGGGTGTAATATCCGCTAATAGGGTCGACGGGAGCTGATTTTATTGGGATCAGCATTGGCACAAGGACGTTGGTAACTTGGGCGCTGTAAAGCTGCATTGTTAATTGCAACGGTGGTTTCGACATCAACCATAACAACACAAGCCCTGTCAATGATGATGAGGAGGAGGTGGATTACAATAATATTACTGATGCCCAATGATGTAAGACAGTGGCTATGCAATGAAATAGGGGCCCTGTTTTAAATATGTCAACGAGATGGCTGGAGCTAAAGCAGGCCATGGGATGCACTTTTAATTCCATCACTCTGTCAAGTTTTATTAAAACCCATTCGTCACAAAGAGAGAGAGAGGAAGAGAGAGGGAAAGAGAGAGAGAGGCATGGAGGAGTGATTTGCTGGGGGTAATAATGGGGATAGGAGTGGAAGGGGGGGGGTGTTTTGGCTTGCGTGGGGGTAGGGTAGAGTGAGGAGAGGTGTGTTGGCATCACCTTAGGGAGTGGGCCTGAGAGGGGGAGAGAGAAAGGGAGAGAGAGGGGGAGAGAGGGGCTCACCAGGAGAGATTAATGATGGAACAGGGGTGCTCAGGACAAGGGGAACCAACGCCCACCAAGTCCCTCTACCCCTCCATCCCCCCAACCCAGCCACAAATCCCCACCCCACTCCACCCCACCTCCATGCCCATTTTTTACTGTCTTTGGAGGCCATCAAGGCTTAACGTTGTGCCCCTTGATTTTCCTCGAGTTCCAGGCAGAAACACTAGACAGCACATCTAAACCCATCAGCTCTTTGGTCCCCTCAGCTCAGACAGACACACTGATTATTAATTGCATTGATTCAAGCCTAATTATGCTCCCTCACTTCTCGAAACAAGGAAGGGAATTCCTTCAGATCAGCTACAATGAGCGTTGTGTTGTTCAGACACAAGCGTTCACATCGCTTGTGTCTGTGATGTTAGCACTTTTTGATGTGTTCCCTTTTAACGTCAACAGGATTAATAACGGCGTCACGTCAGCCATTTTGAAGTGGTAGACCTTGTTTGTGCGGAGTGAGCATATATTTGTTTTCGCATGCAATGCAGGCTGGGTTTTATGGAAGGATGGTGTGCGTGTGTGTGTCCGTGCATGTGCGCATGGCTTTGAGTGTATGCGCCCAGTTCCCTGGCCATCTTCCTATCTCCCTGCTTTCTGCATGTGTGTGTGTGTGTGGCAGTCACTTTCCCTTTCCCTGTCAGAACGCTTAGACTTGGCGCAGGGTTCTGAAGTGCCATCAAAGTCTCCTACACCCCCCCCCCCCATCCTCATCCCCTGTCATCTCCTGCCTAACCCACGCGCCCCTCAGGACCCCCAATCTACCTCTAATCAAAAGGAAATGAAATGATTCATTATGTCTCCCCTCCCATCTCATCATGTAAAAACATTAAATATAAAAGAAAGAGAAGTGGTTGGAACTTCGAACACTTTTACAATGCCTTCCTCCTCCCGGTTCAGACTGAATAGTACATGACGGCAGTGGAAAGAACGCGGCAAGAGAAAGAACTAGCGGGAGGAGAGGAGTAAAATGAAGTGTGACAACATATGAATTTCAAATTTCCGTGGAGACATCAAAGTGTGCCATCCCGGGTGCCTCCCGACAAGGACACTTTCTGATTTTTAATTCCGTCCCCTGATTGTATCGTGGGGCCCTCACGGAGAATGGGAGCCGCCGCGCTGCCAGTGAGTGGCATCAGGCAGGGAGAGATAGAGACGGAGTAGAGAGAGGAGAGGGGGAGGCGGGAGAAGAGAGGGAGAAGAGAGGGAGAGAGATCATAGGGGAGTAGGAAGAGGAGACGGAGGAGGAGGAAGGAGAGAAGAGAGGGGAAGCTCCTCCAAACATGGACGGCCTGGCCCTTTGTTGTCGAAGCGATCACAGAGCTTCTTTCATCAGACTGAGAGAAGACGAGAGCGAGAGAGAGCTCTCCACTCCTCCACTCCTCTCCGTTTGGGTGATGGGGACAGGGAGGGAGAGGAGGGGGGCAACAGTGCACCCCTCACGCACACACATTACAGTCCAAGGCTCTTCTCCCAAGGACTTACTCTCATGTTGAAGAATTACAAAGGCAATACGTCTGGGCCTACGTGTGTATTGTGTGTGCGTGCGAGCGTGCGTGCGTGCGTGCGTGCGTGTGTGTGTCTCTGTGAACATATACATTTGTGTACTGTATATGCTTGAATGTAATATCTGTTGATCTTCACCACCAAACATGGTTTGGCACCGATATAAACTCTGCTCTGGATGATAAACATTGTTTAAGTCAAAATTTCCACGAGGCTTCTGCATTCCCTGGCTGTGCAGGGCTAGCAGACCATAGAATTAGAATGACTAGAATATGCCTGTATCATGGGTACCCTCAATATGGCGGACATGACCATTCTAAAGATTCTATTTCTATGTAGCAGACGACTGCTGTTGTATAATTGCCTTGGAGGTTCTCAGCAAGACCCTATGAGGCCCCTGGCATCCTGCTACCACGGCAGAGATTCTGTTCCTTGCCACACTGCAGCTATGCCGGCCCAGCCTGCCATGCCACCCTCCCTGCTCCATGCCGGGGGCCACACAGCCCGGAGGGGGCCCTCCCAGCACCCCTGCAACCATCACCCTGCTGGGAGGCAAGGGAAACCTTATGCACAAACACAGGGGTCACAAAGGCCACACACACCACACACTAAGAGTGTTTGAGACTGACTTAGGCCGAGATTCAATCAGATCAAGCATTAACCACTGATAACCGACACCCACATAGCTGATGTTTTGGCAGTGTCTAAGGTGTAACTGTGTTGGAGGTGTCAAATCGGTGAGCAGCTGCTCTTGTAATCATTGTCTCGAAGCCACACCCGTCCCACTGGCGTTAGAAGTTCAGAACGAGAAGTGTAGGCTATATAGAAATAAAGACGCTCAAATAGAAAATCATTCAACAAAATAATGAGGATTTCTATCAGCCTAATCTAGGTGTAGATTACATCTCACATTCCAGTGTCCGAACACGTTAACAAGGCTGCATGGGATTTCTCTTAATGTGACTCCGTGCAGCCAATGGCAACGTTCGCTTTAGGTATAATGCCGGGAGCCGCATGTGGATTTGACAGCTCTAACACAGTTCCACCTCCGACAAAACAACCGCTATGCGGATGTCGGCTAATACGTATCCGATTGAATCAAGCCCTGAATTGCAGTCAGAAAGTATGGAATCTCCAAATCAACTTGCATCTCAAATAACTCCTCGCTGTGTGATGAAGATTAGCCTTGCTCAAACCCGCTAACTGACTGGATACATTTAGTCAATATTGGAGACCAATCATGTTTTCTTTATTCGACTTGAAAACAACAAAGAACCTGTACACCTTATGTCATGTTTTTTGGTTCAATATCACAAAATAAATATGATCAAAACGCTGATGAATCATCAAAACGGTGAATCGTGGGATGTGGGGGAAATGTGACAGAAAGTAGCTGTGGGAACATGGATCCAGTTCAAAGCAGTGAAGCGCCATTTGTATAAGATTTTGCTCTGTTTGAAGAAGAACTCAAAACAGTCAAATGAGTACTATTAATCACAAGCTGATGAAGTTAGAGAGTTTGGAGGATGAGAGAGAGCAGAGGTATGTGATCGAGTGCCTGTGGGCCTCATAGGCCTTACCTGGGTGTGTGTGGGGCTGGAGGCATCTCACTAGAGAGCACACCTGGGTTTTTAATGCTGGGGGGGGGGGGGGGACAGTGTGTGTGTGTGTGTGTGTGTGTGTGTGTGTGTGTGTGTGTGTGTGTGTGTGTGTGTGTGTGTGTGTGTGTGTGTGTGTGTGTGTGTGTGTGTGTGTGTGTGTGTGTGTGTGTGTGTGTGTGTGTGTGTGTGTGTGTGTGTGTGTGACGGTGCGGTGCGGTGCAAGAACATGTGTGATGTCCACCCCATACAACAGCCATGATCACAAATCTGATGAAATCTTATCACGTTTCTTCCCTGAAGAGTATGCAACACATGTAAGTCTCCTCACAGGCCTCGCACCCCTGGCATTTCTTTCCAGGTGCCATGTAAAACTGCAAGTCTATATGGTAATCCGTACAACATTATGTTTCACCTTAGATAACATAAAATTGTCCTTATAAGACCAACAGATGATGAGACAGCAGAAACAACTTTTTGAGTATTGAGGTTATTTCTCTCTCTCTGTGTGATGTTCCTATGCCATAAAATATTATCCATATTGTCCAGACACACATGAAATGACACACACACGCACACACACATGCACAAACAAACGCACAAACACACACACACTCACACAACAAATTGTGTAGAAAAAAAACATGAAATAAAGAAGGGGGTCAGTTCTGCCCATACCCCCCACCTCCACCACCCTCTACCCCCAAAACACACCCACCCACTCCTCCTTTCCCTGTCTCCCAGTCGTCCCACAGAGAGAAAGCTGTGGAGGGGTGCAGAAGCAGCTGGGAGACGCTGAGCCACAATGGCCCTTCAGGGGGAGACAGCCTTAATCCCTCCCCCGTCCCACAGCGACACTGAAAGGAGAGCTGTCACTCAAACACGGGCACCCTCGGGTCTCTGAGATGGGCGCGCCGTTAGGATTCTCGGATTTAGGATTTACCTTCCACCCCCCTAACCGCCCCATCCCCTTCCTCGTCTTCCTCCTGTTCCTCCAGCTCTTAGGCAGCTGGATAAAACCCACCACCAGACTGTATTGTACATTGTGTGTGTGTATGTGTGTGTGTGTGTGTGTGTGTGTGTGTGTGTGTGTGTGTGTGTGTGTGTGTGTGTGTGTGTGTGTGTGTGTGTGTGTGTGTGTGTGTGTGTGTGTGTGTGTGTGTGAGAGAGAGAGAGAGAGACAGAGAGAGAGAGAGAGAGAGAGAGAGAGAGAGAGAGAGACAGAGAGAGAGAGAGAGAGAGAGAACAGTATATGAAATGCAATCTTTGGTTTGAACATCCCTTTGAACATTTTGATAAATAAAAGAAATGTAACTTATTAAAAATTATAGTGTGACGGGTTAAAATAGATTTTATTTAAATATTTCTTTATTTGGATGCTTTGCATAGTCATTACACGGATTTAAATAATGCATTACAATACATGATATTACTGTAACACATTGTCAATTCAAATGAGTAGTTCATTAATGGAATTCAATGAAGCAGCATTAGGCTATATCATTCAAACTGCTACAGCATAGTGAAGAGCCTTCGGATGCATTTTCTGTGAGTGTTTAGTAGCACACAGTGACACACACACACAGTAAACACTTATTTTGAGGTGTCAGTCTGTAATGTTCCCTGGCGGTGAGTGGCTGTGTGTGTGTGTGTGTGTGTGTGTGTGTGTGTGTGTGTGTGTGTGTGTGTGTGTGTGTGTGTGTGTGTGTGTGTGTGTGTGTGTGTGTGTGTGTGTGTGTGTGTGTGTGTGTGTGTGTGTGTGTGTGTGTGTGTGTGTGTGTGTGTGTGTGTGTGTGTGTGATCAGCTGATCAGTGCACTACT